>NC_056728.1:1680496361-1680526361 GCF_019279795.1 Protopterus annectens | reverse complement strand
TCACTGGCTACAGATGTCATGATATTCATGAATCAGAAAATTAAGTCATCACAGCAGTCAGTGAGTGGCATTACACAACTGAGTGTGTAGGAGCCGAAGAAAAGGTAAAACAGGAGGAAGGACCATCAGACAGTATCACCATTCAGGGCTTAAACCCATAGTGTGTATGTTTCATGTTTTGCAGGTCTGCTTTCACAAGATATGGTAATAAATAAATGAGTTTGAATATTCTGAAGTGCAGGAATTTAAATTCATATGATTTTCTTCTCTATACAGATTAGTGTCATTGTATGTTACTACTAATTATACTGTGTAGAGATTATCTTATACTGATACTGAAAGCTCATTGTTCTTGTTGTTTGTTAGCTGACTCCTGGGTTACTTGCGTTTGTACAAATCTGACACTGAACAGGAAGAAAATAAGTAATTATTAACTTTGGCAAATTAACATCTAGTACAACTGAACATTTTAACATAGCTGGTTGCAATCTTGTTGAAACCATTTATGTTCATCTGTGTGCATAATAAATGAAGAGCAAGTAAATTTTGTTTGTTTTCAGGTGCCAACAATCTTTGGAAATGCTGCTGTTGAGTTTTCAAGTGAGGAATGGAAGATGTTGAATGAACAGGACAAAGTGATACACAGGGAGGTGATGGTATGCTCCATTAGGCACCCTATTCAACCAAAGCCTGAGCACTGGCTTCATCCCAGCTGAGTGGAGGACAGCCACTGTCATTCCTCTACACAAAGGTGGAGCATCCACTGACCCAGGCAATTATAGGCCCATCAGCCTAACTAGCCTGATCTGCAAGGCTTTGGAATGCATTATCATGGACCTTATAAACAAGGACATTGGCAAACTGCAAACGCTTGACCCCACGCAGCTTGGTTTTGTCAAAGGGAGCTCATGCCTGTTAAACTTGGTTGACTTCTTCGAAACAGTCACCAATGCCATGGACAAGGGGAAGACAGTGCACACCACCTACCTTGACCTAGCCAAAGCCTTCAATACTATTCCCCACCTGGGCATAATAGATAAACTCTCCCAGCTAGGCATCAACCCATATGTTACCAGATGGGTAGCTAAATGGCTCACTGATAGAACCCACTCAGTCAAAATAGGGGAACCCACCTCTAGTAGTAGAACTGTAATGAGCAGTGTACCCCAACGATCAGTCTTGGGGCCTCTACTGTTTGGTTTATACTTTTCTGAGGTGCAAGCCAAAACCAATGGTCTGTGGCTGACCAAGTTTGCAGATGATTGCAAGCTGGGTGCTGTCTTAAATTCCCATGGTGATGTGAACTTTCAACAAGAGGGCCTTATCCAAACTAATGACTGATGGCAGAAGCATGGCCTCAAACTGAATGCCAAGAAATGTACAATTATCCCCTTTGGGAAAAATGGCATCCCCCAACATATTAAGCACACAATCAGTTATGAGGGACTTGGGCACCCACATTGATAGCAACCTGACTTTTGACCACCACATTGCCTCTGTTGTACAGGAGGCTTTCTACATGGCCCACCTCATAAGTAAGGGTATTTCATCCAGGAACAAGTAGGTCATAACATCCCTGTACCCCTCCCTTATTAGACCCATTATCGAGTACAATATCCCCTTCAGCATGTACCTTGCCAAGCACATGCAGCAAATGGAGAGACCACAGAGGTTCCTGACCAGGAAAATCCAGGGTCTCAAACATTTATCCTATGCAGATAGGTAAATGCCCAGTCCCTCTACTCAGTCTCATACAGACTACACAGAGGTGAACTGTGCCTGGCATACAAGGCCATCTCAGACCCAGCCTTGATGGAATTGCTGCATACAAGTCAAATTCCACTCGCGTAACCCGCGCGCAAGGCCTCAACCTGGTCTATGACATTAATAGAACTTGGTGGGAAAGATATGTGTCCCAAAGACTCATCTGTGGAATAAAATCCCTCTCCATGTCAAGCAGAGTACCTCTCTGGCCCTCTTTAAGAGGAACCTGGCAACTGGATGGGAAACAGAAAATACACCCCTGGGATCCCACCTGTCTCCCTACTGGACAGTGGAAACAGGTGCTGACTTTGTGGGAACATGGGTGAAATTCTTGGCTAGGCTTATAAGGGCCTCTGGAATAATAGCCTAGCATCATCCTATGAACCTATGAACCTGACATATTGTTCTCTTCTGTTGCTTACTTTAATATCACTGCTGCTTTTCAGCTGTTATGAAAAAATATTATATCACCTAAAGTGATTCACACCCTTTCTATGTGCTCATTGATTTTGTCGACAACCTGTGTGTGTGTGTGTTCCTTCTACTTGTTTTACTTTTCCTACCCAGAGTCCCGCTCTGCTCATTTTTATCTTTGTGGCTTATCCAGTATACCTAAGCCATATATAGTCTGCATTCTTTTGTCTTTAATCTATCCTGCATATCACTTTGCATACATTTTTTTCTTTGATGCCTTTGGCCCTCTTTAACCATTTCCAGTCACAGACACAGCTGGCATGGACTAGGCTTCATTGGGAATGTGGTTTAAATGACTATCTCTATGCTGTTTACACTGTACTGTTCAAAGTCTACATTTGTGTGTCTTGTACGATTACTATGATTTAAACAGATGTGTTCTGTTGCACATGTGATTTAGTAAGCAGTGTTCTATTCATAGTTGCACTGTCATGTTAGATGGATTATGGTCTAACTCTCCCCCTCCCACAATTCATGTAGTGTTGTACATGTGCCTGCCATACTGTGCCTATCTGTAGTGTCTTCTCCTAGTGAAGTAGAGTGTCACTACTGTATTGTTATTCTACATTTCCATTACATGTCTGTCCTCTTTCTGTTAGTAGATGTCTGTTTGTTTCCCTTGCATGACCAGTCCAGCAGGGAACATGCTGGCTGATATTGTACTGCATTTGCTATCATGCGCATGTGCTAACCAGTAACATTTTATTCTCAGACTTCCTGCTTTTCTATGATTCATGCTGCTTATTCTGTGACTTGGGAGTTGCCGGTAAATAAATTTCCTGTGAGGATGCTTTCTGTCACACTCTCCTTGTGGTCATCATTGTATCCCATTTTTATTTTTAATTCTCCTTTAGTGGTACGCATCTTTCCTTAGAACTATACTTTATGTTTTGATACATGTCGTGGTGTCACTTCACAATTCATACCTGATCGGTGTGGGTCCCTTTTGTCCAGTTATGTTACGTCATCTTTCATGGTGCTTTCTTTGCTAGCTGCGGGTCATTATGCTGATTGCCATTAGCATCTGTACAGCATAACCATATGGCATCAACAACGCTAAGCTTTACTTTTTCTTCATAAAGAGCACCCTGAAGCAACATATTAAGGTGACATGTGGCAGTAGGAATCTGTAGCTGAAGATGCCTCAGAGGGCTGAGTTCCCTTTATCATAGATGCAACCTTGATGATAAGTAATTTGGAGATGGACTGCAGAGCTTATCTGAAATATCAGGTTAACTGGACCCAATTAAAATGTTTTCAAAATCTCCCTGAAGATGTCAGCTGCTATTAAAAAGCTCACTACCCTTATTGAACCTTAACTCCGAAACACTATGTTTTGCTTTCACTGGCTTCATCCAAGCCAGTCTTAAAAAAGCTTCTTTCCTATTCTCTTTCCCTTCTTTACTCTCTTCCTCCCTTTAATCTCTATCATTATTTTTCTTCTTATAAGAGCTTCATTTGTAAATTGCTTGTGCATTTTACTTTAATTGCGGTTCTATTTAATAATCTATAATATTTATCAAAATAATAGTCGAGTATAATTAACAACTTTGAAATTCATTTGATTTTCATTGGAAGTTTAAGTTGTCACATATGTTCATTAAAGTGTTTAACAAAATGGTCTGTCATAATAAGCATGTTGAATTTTATCCTTCAAAGACTTGATAGTTCAGCCCCTAGTTCATCTGAACTTCAAATGCTTACTGTCATTTTTGAGGAAAAACAGTTGGCAGCATGTTTTGTTCAAAGAATAGAGAGTTCTGTCTGATGCTGACAAAGAAGATCAAAAGGTAAGTAAAATGAACATCAAAAGCCAATGAACCTTATAGAGAAAATATCCACCACTGCTGCATATACCTCTTCTCTTTTAATTAAAATGTCTGCCTTGACTTTTCAGCTTTTGGAACTACAGAAAAGAATGTTGTTAATTGTTTCATTTGGTTATCAAATCACTCTGCATGTACTGTAACTGTCTTGCATTTGCACTTATTACCAGTCCTCTTTCAATTATAGCATTTAAACTTTCTAGCCCTACTTTGTAGCTTGAAGAAATATCATGTATATTACATTAGGTGTAAAATGGCATTAATCTTTTTTCTATAGTATTCATGTTATCATGGCAAAACTGATGAATAAGGAAAATAAAGTATAGAGTGATTTTTTTTAAATAATACTGCTTGCTTGTATTTGTAAAAAAATGGAATTTGACAGCTAAACTGCTGGGTAAGGATAGCATAAAGCAGGATTTACAGTATCAAGACAGCCGTACTCATTAGACAAAGAAACACAGATTTGTCTATTGCCCATAACATTAAACTCAGAAATACTAGCTGTGAATATAAATAGTATGTTACTCTTTGTACATGAAACAGTAAGACCCACAACTTGCATACACAAAACAGCCTTCATCTAACACTGGGGCACTATCTGACAGTCTCATGCCGCTCCAGTGATGGGTTACTTGTAGGAAGGTGATCAGTCTTGTTAAAACTAAGTTTACTGTTGTCAGGAATCAATGTTTTGTGTAAGCCGATCCTACTTGGTCCTAACAGAAACTTAACTGACCTACTCTAACTCTTCACGTGCTCAGCTTGTTGTCTGTACTTAGCAGTTCTCACTGAACTCCCCACTAATTAGTACATCATTACTAACCTCACTGGTATTACTCATAGATTCCTTTTCAGATTCTCAAGTCTCTCAAGCAGCTTTGAAATTACATTATATTTGTTATTTATTTATTTTACAACATAAATGAAAGGTGATGCTTATGAATGCTGGCAATCCATTTATAGGTTCATAGGTTCGTAGGTTCATACTAGGCTATCTGCCCTAGGGCATTTATAAGTCTAGCCAGAGTGTGTTTGGCTTTCGCCACCCATTTTAAATTAATTTTGCTATGCCTTTTTTTGAGGTTAGTATACTGTGCCTCTGTCTAACAGTGACACAGAAGTGATAGCCGGGGTAAACCTACAATCTCCCATCCACTCATCAAGATTCCTCTTGAAGAGAGTCAATGTGGGACTCTGCCTAACCTGGACTGGGATTTTATTATTTTCTGAGGTGCAGCATGTTCATTAATTCCGGGTTGGACATGACTTTATACGTCAGGCACAGATTGCCTCTGAGCAGGCGGTATGCCACTGAGTAGAGCTGGAGTTTCTTTAACCGGGCAGCATATGGAATCTGTTTGAGCCCCTTGATCCTCTTGGTGAGGTACTTTTGGGGTCTTTCTAGTTGCTGCAGGTGTCTGGTAAGGTACATCCCAAAAGGGGCATTGTACTCAATTATGGGCCTGATGAGGGATGAGTAGAGAGGCACGATGACCTCCCCTGATCTAGATGTGAATCCCTTCATGATTAGGTGGGCTATATAAAATGTTTTTCTAACCACTTTGGCCACGTGGTTGTCAAATGAGAGATTGCTATCAACTTGGGTCCCCAGGTCCCTAATGACTTCTTCTGTACTTAATGGATTACCACCTATGTGGTAATTTGTGGGCACTTTGTTTTGCCAAAGGGATGACTATACACATTTTGGCTTTTAGCTTGAGGCCATGGCTCTGGCACCAGTTGTCTGTTTCTATGAGGCCCTTTTGGAGGATGCTTGTGTCGGCTGGAGAGTTGATTATGGCACCCAGTTTGCAGTCATCTGCGAACTTGGTCAGCCACAGTCCTTCCGTGTTGGCCTGTACCGCCAAGAAATATATACCAAACAAGAGAGGTCCCAGGACTGAGCCTTGTGGGACGCCACTTGTAACTGGTTTGGAGTCTGACATCGCTCCAGCAATTCTAACCATGTGGGTTCTGTCTTTGAGCCAGTTTGCAACCCATATAGTGTCATAGGGGTTTATATTTAAGCTGGTGAGCTTATCTATAATGCCCGAGTGGGGTATTGTATCGAAGGCTTTTGCGAGGTCCAGGTAGGCTGTGTGGACCACCTGCCCCTCATCAATGGCCTTGGTGACTGTTTCAAAGAAATCGACCAGGTTTAAGAGGCAGGATCTGCCCTTAACAAAGCCAAACTGGGTAGGATCCAGTGACTGTAGGTCCCCAGTATCTTTATTTATGAGGTCCATGATGATCCTTTCCATAGCTTTGCAGACCAAGCTAGTCAGGCTTATGGGGCGATAGTTTCCAGGATCCGTTGAGACACCACCTTTGTGGAAAGGCACCACTGTTGCTGTACGCCACTCTTTGGGTGCATATCCTGTAGTAAGGCTAAGATTGAACAGTAGTTTTATGTTTGGGTTTAGCTCTTCTTTGAGTTCATGTAGGACACAGCCCGGGACACCATCTGGTCCCATTGATGCTGTGTTTTTTGCTTTGGAGAGGGCGGCTCTTACCTGAGCATCTGAGATGTCAGGGGGGCAGCACTCTGTTGGGATAGATATTTGCCCTTTTGGTGGGGAGAGGGGGGAGAAGTTTGCACTGAACCTGTCAGCTAGGATGTTGGCAATGTCTGTGGGCTCAATGTATTTTTTGTCATTTTGGACTAATTCTGAGCATATCTGGGAATTCCTACCTAGGTTCCTAACACAACTAAAGAAAGCCTTGTGATTATCCTTAGTGTCCTGTGCAATTTTTCTCTCGAAGCTGGCTTTAGACGATTTTATGAGTGCCCGTAGTTTTTTGCTAATACTGATCAGAGATGCCTTCCCTTTTTGGGATTTTGCTCTATCATGTAGTAGCTTCCTCCTTCTATTGTATAGTTTGTTTATGGCTGGGGTCCACCAGACAGGACGTCTGCCTTTGGAGGATTGGGTCTTGGTTTTATTTGGGATTGCATGATCCATGCATTCCTGAAGGTGTTCATAGAATGCATTTATAAAGGATTCTGCGGTCTGGGCCGTATTTTCCACAGGCCCGGAGGCTTTGAAGGATTTCGCCTCGGTTTTGAGGCATGTGAAATTTGCTTTAGAGAAGTTTTTCACTGTGGTTTTCTGGGCAGGGGGTGGGGTCGGGATGTGAATATCCAGTGAGATTAGTTTATGGTCTGATCTTACCACTGAGGGATACACTTCTGGTCTGGAGCATAGTGTCCCAGTGTTGGTGATGATCAGGTCCAGTATGTTTTCCCCTCTTGTGGGAGTGGTAACAAGTTGTTCCATAGCATTTGAGTTTATAAATTCTAGGAACCTTTGGGCTAGGGTGTTGGAGCTAGAGTAATGCTCCCAGTCTATATTTGGGTAGTTGAAGTCACCCAATATAATGGTGTTTGGAGAGACCTTCATATTTTCCAGTATTCTCAGGAAGGCCAAGTGGGGTTCCTGTGTTTGGGAGGGTGGTCTGTAGCAGGCTATAAACTGGAAGGCAGTTTTACCCAGAGTTAGTTGCACATGGATAGTCTCTGATGCTTCGTGCTGTGCCACCAACCTGGAGGTGTGGGTATCTTTGACGAATATTGATACTCCCCCTCCTTTTGTGGTTCGGTCCAAGTTTTGGGGCCGAAAAGCATGGTATGAGGTATAACCTGGTAGTGCTGGGGTGCTCTCAGGAGCCTTGAACCAGGTTTCTGTTACTGCACAGATATCGATGTTCTCCATGCTAAGGAGAGTTTCGAGTGCGTGCATCTTGAGGTTTAGACTCCTGGCGTTGAGTAGCATTACTCTTAGTTTCTTATCCCTTGTGATACCTATGGAGGTGGGTTTGTCTTTTGAGCCTTGCCTAAAAAAGGCACTATGGGGGTAGCAAGAGCCTTTGCCAATATCCGAAAGCCCAGGGGTGACAGGTGCAAGCCATCCCTAGCGAAGCATCGTGGCTTGTCCAGCATGTCATCCCAGGCTGATAGGCATTGGATCCCCTTTGAATGACACCAACACTTAAGCCAATTGTTGAAATTGATCATCTTGTCTTCATATTGTGGCATCATTCTTGGTGTGGGTAAGATGCTACTCAAGGTCAGGGTCATACCGGCCTGGGCTACATGCTCAGAGAGCTCCTCTATGTCTCTTTTCATGTAGTCCAGGGAGGTACGTCTCAGGTCATTCACACCAGCATGGACAATGACTGAGTCATATTTGTACTTGCCTTGGAGTGACCTGAGTGCTTGTGTTATGTGGCGGATCCTAGCGCCCGACAGGCAGCTCACCGTGACCTTCTCCTTGTTCAGCCTGGTGAGCAGGACATCAGTGTGCCTGACGATAGAGTCACCTATTACAATTGTATCAGGTGTGTTGTTTAGCCTTAAGGGCTGTGACTGTTCGGCACACTGGCTTTGTGAGCTATGTGTTGCACGTGTTTTGTTTTGGGGTAGCAGTTGCTTGGGTGTCTGCTTTGGAGGTCTCTGCTGCTTAGGCAGATTTTTATTTAGAGCCTCAGCCAGTATGTTTTTGTGTGTTTATGTGTTTGGTTTGTTGTCGTGGTAGGTCTATGTGAGACTGGAATTGTAGTGAGTGTGGTTTCCTTCTCCTCCTGACTGGTTACGCCAGTACTGAGTTGAGAGAGCTTAGCCTCCAGTTTGGCTATATGGTTGCATCTCTCACATGTATTGGAATTTGTTGGGAGGAGGAGAGGGTTGTCTGTGTACATGAGGCAGTTGTAACATTGCCTCAAGATTCCCAGATTCACCAGCTGGACCGGAGAGGAGATTGACAACTGACCTTTGGACATGCTAGAATAGTATTGGGAATTCCTTTATAATTGAAAAAAAGGGCCAATGGGGAACAAGGTACTCAAGGGGGGTTTGTGAGGGTGTAGTGCTTTTAATTTTTTAGAGCTGACTTATATAATTGTTTTAGTGAGCAAGTGCCAGTAAACTTAAATGCAATGTGTTACAGGTAACTTAAATGCAAAAATGACAAACAGTAACTTTCTTTCAAGTGAAACAAGGAGATAAGTACAGTAAGCAATGCAGATATCACTAGGGATCCACAGAAGTGCTAAAAGGCCGTGTTTTAGGTGGAATTAGCGTTTCAGGGAAATAAACAAACAACAAGCATACAAATAAAGCTAGATTCAGCAGGCCTGGATCTAGTCTATGCTACAGCAAACAAGGTGTACCAATTTCAGTAAGAAACAG
Source organism: Protopterus annectens (assembly GCF_019279795.1). Classification (NCBI taxonomy): domain Eukaryota; kingdom Metazoa; phylum Chordata; order Ceratodontiformes; family Protopteridae; genus Protopterus; species Protopterus annectens. The sequence continues at coordinate 1,680,517,106 of NC_056728.1, read as the reverse complement.
CTAGAATATGCAGGCACTATAAGCCTTTAACCAGAAATTCCCTGCTCAGAAGGGCAGAGTCCAGCCTCTCCTCCCACAAGAGTGCAGACCGCAATCCTTCTTAACGTAAAATAACTGGCCTGAAGCCCAAGTGCTTAAACCAGAACTAATACACTTTTAGAATAACAGACACTGAGCTCTCAATCAGCAGTTCCCAACTTAGAAGGATGTAAGCTACCTCTCCTGCCACCACAGTGCAGGCCACAAACCTTCCTAATGTAAAACAACTGGTCTGAAGCCCAAGTGCTTAATCCAAAAGACTTAGAAATGATAGCTACACTTTAATTATATATTTATGTGTGTGTTTGTACAGGCAAGTGGGCTAGCCAGAATCTAAGTGACCACATCATTTAAAAATACTAAACTATTCTTAGGGAGGCAGTAAAATGGAAAAATAAAATGAGACAGTAATAGAGTTAAATAAAATATCCTAGAGTAAGTTTAATGGCTATAGTAAATGTTAGGTGTCAGACCTTGCGATGAAATAATTCTTTAGGCATAGGTCTCCCTTGTGTTCCCCATTGCTGCCCATGACTCTCCTACCCACCCACATCTTTCAGTGTCCTCCTCCCCCTCTATCCTGGCCACCCAACACCTCCAGACTAATTTTTCTTCTCACAGATTTTTTTTTCCTGCTTTCATTTTTTTTTATTCAGCAAATCCTAACTATGCAAGACTTCAGTCTAATGACTGTCAAAGAAATAACTGAATTAGGCCAGATGTCTGAGGGGTTTCTAAGAAGCCATGAAGCCATGGGTGCTCCAGATGCTCTGAGGTGCATTCTAGAGTATTTTTTTTAACAATCTTTTCATCTGATGATGTTTTGAACAAAAGTCATAATTAATGATATAGTAGTCTCACTCGTCAAATTTACTTTTTTCCTGCATCCTTTCAGCATGCCCTAACTGACCGTGACTGTACTATAATAACCATGCAGGAAATAGTTGAATTAACCTACACTGTTACGACTGTAGAAGCCATGTGTTTATAGGTGTTCCAAGGTAAATTATAAAGCTTTTTTCCAAGTTTTTCATCCAATGATGACTTGAACAAAAATCACATTTAAGGAAAAAAAATTCAGTCGTTTTTTTGCAAGGAAGAAATAAGTTATATCTGAGGCTTAATACTCAAAGTTAACAAAAATAACAGTTCACAATTAACTGATGAGACAAATGCTTGTGAAGAAGCATAAATAATATCTGGGAAAAGTACCAGCCTCCCTATCCCTTCAAAAATATATTTATATTCTTTTGGTGTTAGATTAGAATGAAAGTGAAGGCACAGTTGGCCACAGTCATGTATTTTAGGTTGCTGCTGTTATATGTACATACAACATGCTTCCATACCCTACCCTGCAATGTAAGCTATCATCTAGGTATTCTTCTAATGTCAAACTGGGACAAAACTGAAAACAACAAACAAAACTTAAGATATTTAAATTTGTTCCTGTCAGACATATATAAAAGTATGTCTCCCTATCATCCCTTGGAAGATATCACCAGTACACATGTCTGATATTGTATTTTGAGAAATGTGAAATAAAAATAATGGCCATAGTAATGTTTCCAGCTTATTACCCCTAGATAGTACACTGCTCCTAAGCAAGCTGTAGTGAAATTCTATGCATACATCTGAGTTCTGTGACAAATGTTAAAGAAATAATGACCACACTGTCCTCGGCCCCAACACAAGCTACAATGACCTGTGGTTTGGAAAGAAATTTAAAGAAATAATGACACTCTCCACAAATCCTCATACAAGATACTTCTTTGCACACCTCTGAGCTCTGAGCAGTGCCAGTTTTAGACTAGACAGGGTTCAGGGCAGAGGCCACTACTAAGCTTGTGACAAAATTTAGTTATGCAATTGGGAGTGTAGGCACTGTTATGCCTCCAGAAGATATGAAGGTTTCGATGTCCTGTGATGCATTCTATGCCTTATTTTAGAAATATAACTTCTTAACTGTTTTAATGTCACTCAGAAGAGTTAAGTAAGCTATGTGCACAACAGTATAATTTGAGTCCACAGCTAAAAAAATCAGTCACACCATTTTATACGCAAAACACAAATGTGAGTGCATGTGCACACACACACACACACACACACACACACACACACACACACACACACACACACACACACTAGACCTAGCTTGTCAGGGGCAATAATTTATTTTACGCACATATTGATATCAACCTATGAAAAGCCAGGTATATCACCAGATCCATAGACACACTGACAGTCATTGCACACTTACCTGCAATCAATTTGATGGAATACCAATTCATCTGCAGCATGTCTTTGAGGTGTTGGAGAAAATCAAAGCACATAACTCCACACAGAGACAGGGTAGGTATACTGACTCCACTAGCCAATAGCTCAACCACAGCCATGTGGTGTGAAATGGCAGTACTAGTCATTGCACCACTTTTACACACATCCTTCTCCTACCAAACAACCAAAGATAGATGCTCATCAAGTGCAGTGTTGGTGTTTTCTGATGAAAACTGAAAGGGATTTTGGGTATCATGTCACTCATTAGCACACTGCAGCCTTCTTATATGCATACACACAAACATGTGCTATAGCAATGTCACTTTTTTCACTGATTTTAGTAAATATAGTACAGCGTGTAACACTACTTCTACCATATCAGATTGAATGTTATTTACCAGTGATCAAACAAGAGCTGAGGAAAGCCATTCATCTGCAGACAGCTCCCAAACACATTATGAACAACCAAATTATTGACACTGTACACCTCAGATGTCTGACTGAGGTAAAAAATACATAAACAAACAAGAATAAATAAATAAGCAATAGCAATAACATAATGTACTTTGTTGGTTTAACATAAATTCACAGTAATCAGAGTAAAGTAGTCCATCTTACTTCACTCAAATGTACACTAGCCTTGTCAAGCCAGATAGTGACTGTTTAAACTAAACAAACAACATCGGGCCAGTTGCTTTGAACATACAGCTCCCATCTGTGCCAAGCAGTTATAACCACTTCTCTAATTGTGCCTAACTTTTTTTACATGAAAGACCTAAACCTGTTTGAACTCAGATTCATTCAGAAAGCCAGTAGCTCCAAAAATATCTGTACTAGGGACTCAAACTTACACCAATAAATAAACAAGAATCACTGGAGGTATAGTTCATAACTTAGTGTATACCCAGCCAGTGGAATAAGCTTCTACTGCAAGGCAAGCAAAGGTCTACTTTCCTTTTAAGGCTAGTTTTAATAATTGGATGGTTTGCCACTATTATATATAGTCCTTGATTTGGGAGGTGGACATTATTCAGTACTCATAAAGGGTAACAAGAATTTTTAAAGGTGTATATGGGCAGCCCTCTTATGGTTCCTTTCATTGCTTGCACAGTATTGTTTCTGTGTTGTTATGTTCCTATGAATGCACTTCAGATGTCTGATTGTGATAGGAAATGATGGTCATGTATTGAATTTCAGCATTGCTTCATGCAAGCAGTAGCCACACATTAAAGTTTTCCATCTTGCTTCACACAAATCACTTTAGTGCTTATAATAAAGAGTAAAAATCAGTAGTTAGTCAGAGTTCTTCAAAGACAGGCCAACATGTATTATATGTTGCTCCAGTTCTCTTGGAAGTAACAGAACAATGGGTGTTGCATAGACATACATTTTTCTGACAGTTATAGCTAAAAACAGTTTTATGGCATACAGCTAAGTCTTAGTAAAATAAAATTATACCTTAGTATCAAAGTCAGTGTGCACAGCACAGGACACTGCTAACATCCAGTTGCACTGAAGTGTGGACTATAGCATTTGAATGTCTCTGTACATAGTAATTACTGAAAAACTGTTTATTTTTCTATTTTGCATTTCATTTCAGCTGCATTCATTAACCCTTTCTCTATACATTTTGTAGCTGTTTTTTCTTTATGCATTTTTGTTCTTACACACACTTGACCATGTACCATAAACATATGTAATTACAAAATGAAAAGGCTTAAACAGATTCACCTGCCTTTCAGCAATATGAAATTAAATGGTTACAGCAGATGTAGCAACACTTTCATATTATAAGAGAGAATAATCTGGAAAAAAAGCTGACATAGCTATCACTGTCCCATATGTCATTGAATGTCACTGATGTTGCCTGACATTTTTGGTCTTTTTTCTCATATAATTTGTATTTCTGACAAAACTGTTGCAGACTGCACTCACTAAATAATGAAAGACATTTGCGTTTCAAACTTCAGATCCTTTAAAAATACATTCAAAACCTATTTTAGCAACTTTCTTTGGCTATAAAAACAATGTTTAAAACCTATTTCTGACTTAGAGCTATTGCCTCACATTTTTTTGGCTTTGTGTGGGAGTTTTGAACTAATAGGTTGAGAAGAATGGTCCTCTCCACTATGTGTTTACATGTCATTCATCACCACTACCAACACTATCTTTATCTGTATATAGATATCCCCTCACCAAAGAGTTACTACAGGTGGTTAAGGAGTACAGTCTCAGTCACTCCCAACATGTGTTTCCATATCTTCCATCATCACCACTACCCTGGGTGTATGGTGCAGGTCCTCTATCACTGAGTATCTAGAGGAACTCTACCATTACAGGTTGTCAATCAGTACAATTATACATCTATGGGTTTTTTCAGCCATACATCCTCCACCATTGCCAAAAGTATCTTCCATCATGACCAAATATTTAAATGTCAACAGTATTGTGACGCCCGTGCCCTGGACCAGCAAGCCAAGAGCCTCAATCCTCACCACTAACACCAGAGAGGGTGTCTCATATATGAAGAAAGGATAACAAATACACACAGTAAAGTGCAATTTTCCTTAAGAGCACACTGAGATCACAGTCAGTCCAGGACTGGTCACTTCCTTGCTCTCCAGATCCCCAATAAGACTCCCCACTGGCACTGCTATAGGGAACAGATCTCAGCCAGCTGGGCAAGCTAATATCTCTAGCACCCTCTCTGTCCAACCAGTGCTTTGTGTCCCTGTCCAAGTAGCTGACACACACACTTTGAGATAAGAGTTTATACAACCACACAGACACTTCTGGGGAAGGCTGGCATAGGTTCTCCAGCTGTGCCCCTTTTACCCAGACTATATGGTCGAAATCACTGCCACCACCCAGCTAATATTTATCAGCTACTCAAAGGCACTTAAAAGGGTGTCCAATTATTACTGTGCAATATTATTATCCAATTGGTAGTATAACTAAACACTCAAGGCTTATTAGAGTGACATGATACAGTAATCACTATAAATATGCAATGTACTCTAGAGCTTAAATTATCTCTACATGAAACAGCCACAGTTGAAAGGTTTTAAAATATTTAATAATAAATAATAAAAACACAAATACCTAAAGCACTAAATAACCTACTAATTACTACAGCACTCAACCTTACCCATTACCTAGAGGAAAACAATGTTGGCACTTACTTTCCTCACTTGGTTAGAGAAAAACAGCTCTTGTACTCACTGTCCTCACTTATCTAGACAAAAATATTTTTTTATTCAGGCAATTCCAAGGGTCAGCTCCCAGTGTTCTCTCCTGTCTATCTGATGAATCTGGGCATCTTGGGGCAATGTAGAAATTGCCTCATGTACACAGACAACCCTTTCCTCCTACCACCAACACTACAACCCGTGAGAGATGCAGTTATCTAGCCAAACTGGTAGTAAAGGTCTCTCCAACCAAGACTGAACTTGACAGTCAAGAGGAGAAGGTAAACACTTGCACCATATCACACTCATCACATAGTCTCACTAAATCTACACCACCAAAATCCACACATAGAAACACAAAAACATTCGCGGAGGCTCTCAATAATAATCTGCTCAAGCAAAAGAGACCTCCAAAGCAGAAATGCAAGCAACCTCCACCCTCCAACACAACCCAAATGACACATAGCCCGCAGACTCAGTGTGCCACTCAACCACAGCCATTAAGGCAAAACAACGTACCAACCCACTAGTCATAGGTGACTCTATAATCAGGCACAATGATGTCCCACTCACCAGGCTAAACAAGGAGAAGGTTACTGTCAGCTGCCTTTCGGGTACCAGGATCCGCCACATAACCCACACACTCAGGTCACTCCACAAAAACTACAAATATGACTCTGTCATTGTCCATGTTGGTGTGAACGACCTGAGATGTACCTCCCTGGACTACATGAAAAGAGACATGGAAGAGTTCTCTGATCTTGTAGCCCAGGCATGTATGACCCAAGCCCTGAGTAGCATTCTGCCATCACCCAGAATGATACTGCAGTACAAGGACAAAAGGATTGACTTCAACAATTGGCTAAGCTTCTGGTGTCATTCTAAATGGATCCAGTATCTGTCTGCCTGGGATGACATGGTCGACAGACCACAATGCTTTGCCAGAGATGGCCTGCACCTGTCACTCCTGGGAGATACTGACTAAGGTTCATGCCGCCCCTATAGTGCCTTTTTTAGGCAAGGTTCAAATGACAAATTCACCACTGTAACAGGAACAGGTAAGCAAAAACTGAGGGTGGTGCTACTCAATGCTAGAAGTCTAAATCTCAAAATGAACTCACTCGAAGCACTCCTTAAAATGGAGAACATCGATATCTGTGCAGTGACTGAGACCTTGTTCAAGGATCCAGAGAGGCTCCAGAGAGCACCCCTGCACTACCGGGCTATAACTCATACCACACTTTTCGGCCATGTAACCTGGACCGGAACACCAAAGGTGGAGGTGTGTTCATATTCATTAAAGATATCCACACCTCCAGGCTAGTTGCTCAGCATAATGCAGCCAAGGTTATCCAAGTGCAACTAACTCTGGGCAAAACTGCAATCCAAATTGTAGCTTGCTACAGATCCCCCACCATGACCCAGGATTCCCACTCCACTTTTCTTGATGTACTGGCAAATATTAGGGTTCAACAAAACACCCTAATAATGGGCAATTTCAACTACCCCACCATTAACTGGGAAAACTACTCACGTACCAACTCCTTCACTCAATGCTTTCTGGCATTCATAAACTCCAATGCCCTGAATGAACATATCCACACCATCACCAGATCCTAGATCTAGTCATTACCAACATGAGTGACTGGTGTTCCACACCTGAAGTCAATGCCTCATTGGTCCGATCTGACCATAAGCTAATTACCCTAGATATCCACATCCTGCCCTCACCCTCCCATTAAGGAAACCATGGTAAAAAATGTCTCCAATACCAACTTCATGCTTCTTAAGACAGAATTGGTGAACTTCATGACACCCATGCAGATGGAAAATATAGTTACGACTACTGAATACTACACAATTGAATTTTATAAGCACTTACATGAGTGCATGGATCGTGCTATCCCAAACAGAACCAAGACGCTATCCTCCAAAAAAAAGGAAGCTAATCTGGTGGTCCCCTGCCATAAGCAAACTGTACAACAGAAGGAAGAAACTGTTGCAAAAGAGAGTAAAATCCCATGAGTGGAGGAGCTCCCTGGTCAGCCTCAGTAATAAGCTGCAATCCCTGATAAAATCCTCCAAAGCTAGTTACAAAAACAAAATTGCCACTGATTCTAAAGACAACCACAAAGCATTCTATAGCTATGTCAAGAATCTCAATGGCAACACTCAGATCTGCTCTGAGTTACAGGACAATGGCACTAAATATACAGTCCCAACTGATATTGCCAACATTCTGGCAGATAGGTTCAGTGCTAACTTTACCCCCCTCTCACCCCCTAAAGAGCCCATCTCTATACCGGAAGAATGCAAAGTTCCTGTAATCATGGCTGCACAGGTAAAAACCACACTCTCCAAAGCCAAGTACACAGCATCCATGGGACCAGACAACATCCCAGGCTGCATTCTACATGAACTACAGAATGAACTAGCACCCCACCTAAGCACCATGTTCAGTCATAGCCTCACCTCAGGCTTTGTGCCCGCTGAATAGCGCACAGCGACGGTTATCCCACTCCACAAGAGGGGGGCCATCATGGACCCCGGGAGCTACCACCCCATTAGCCTGGCGAACCTGGTCTGCAAGGCTATGGAACGTATCATCATGGAACTTATAAACAAAGACATTGGTAATCTGCAAACTCTGGACCCCACACAGTTCAGGTTTGTAAAAGGCAGATCATGTCTCCTAAACCTGATAGACTTTTTTGAGGCAGTCTCCAAAGCTGTAGACAAGGGTAAGGTGGTTCACACAGCCTATCTAGATCTTGCAAAGGCTTTTGACACCATCCCCCACTCTGGAATTATAGATAAACTCACTAAACTAGGTATAAATCCCTATGTCACAAGATGGGTTGCCAACTGGCTCACTGACAGAACTCACACTGTGAAAGTAGCAGACACCAAATCCAACTTCAGACCAGTGACAAGTGGAGTACCACAGGGTTCAGTCCTGGGCCCCCTCCTGTTTGGTATCTACTTCTCTGAAGTACAAGCTAAGACAGAAGGTCTTTGGCTAATGAAGTTTGAAGATGACTGCAAACTAGGAGCCATAATCGAAACTCCTAATTATGTGGACATCCTACAAACGCGTCTCACTGAGACAGATGCCTGATGTCAAAGCCATGGCCTCAAGCTCAATGCCAAAAAGTGTCATCCCCTTTGGTAAAAACCTGTACCCATGAACTACAACATAGGCGGTGGTATACTTAACACCAAAAGTGTGATAAGAGACCTTGGGACACAGGTGGTCAGTAGTCTCTCATTTGATAATCACATCACCACAGTAGTATGTGGCACACCTCACCACAAAAAGGTTTCTCATCCAGAAAAAAAGAGGTCATTGTTCCCCTCTACTCATCACTCATTAGACCCATTATAGAGTACAATGCCCCTTTTGGTATGCACCTCACAAGAAATCTACAACAACTGGAAAGGCCACAGAAATACCTCACAAAGAGGATTAGTGGCCTCAGACAGATGCCCTACACAGACCGTCTCAAAAAACGCCAGCTTTACTCCATCACATATCACCTACTCAGAGGTGATCTCTGCCTAACATACAAAGCTATGTTAAACCCAGAGCTGTTAGACATGCTCTACTTAAAGAAGTCCCAATCCCTCCGAGCTACACGCTCTAGGGACCTAAACCTTGTCACCACAATAAACAGAACATGATGGAGGGATAGATTCTTGTCCCAGAGAGATTTCCCATACTTGGAATAAACTACCTATCTATATCAAACAAAGCTCCTCATTAGTACTCTTCAAGAAAAATCTTGATGATTGGATGCGAAATAGGAAATTCATCCCAGGGATCACTTCTGTGGCTCTGCTCAACCGTGGCACAGGAAAATAATTTTCTTGGGTGGCAAAAGCCAGGGTACCTTTTTGGCTGGGCTTGTATAGGCCATAGGGCTGATAGCCTAGTACCTACCTATGAATCTATGAACCTATAAACAAGACAATACATCTTACTACATGGTGTTAGTCAAGAGTTCAGAGATCACAGAGAAATACTTAAAAGAATTCAGTAGTACAGTTCTGACATCACAGAAAAACACTTAGTCTAATATTTCTAGTTCCTAGCTATTTCTAAAAGAAAACACAAGTCTAAGATAACTTATATAAGAAATAGGCAGAGTGCTGATGAGTTGGATGGTCAAGATAAAAATGCTTAATAATCTATGGTTCTCTCTGTTTAAATTGAAATTGCAGTTCTGATTCACATTACATCATTCTTCACACTTTCCTGGGTTCCCAGACTAGCAGAAACTGGATTTACATATTTAACATCTCCTTGTGGTATCTTGCAGCTAGTCAGGCAGCAGAGCAATAAAAATGCATTTGCATGTTTCAATGTAGCAATTTAACTCTTGGTTAAAACAATAGAAAGAATGTCTTCATCTAGATGGGCTGGAGCCGACTTTAGATCAAAGGGTCACAGTATGCTTTTACTTAGTCAGTAGAGAGCACTGTTGTGACATTTTTTTGCAGTTCGACATCTAACAGCAGTTTTTTTTCCATTTAAGACAACAAGCCTGTGCCTTACATTAATATTTACAAATGATAGCATTATCTATAAAATTCCATCTGTCTAGGCTGGCAGCCTTCACAAGTATCATAATAGGTTCATAGGTTGGTACTCGGCTATTGGCCCTAGGGCCTATACAAGCCTTGCCATAATAATTTCCTGGATATTTCTTCCCACAATATTTACTTCCCTGGACCCTTGTCTAGCAGGGCGACTGATGTGATTCACTGGGTGAATTTCCTATCTCCCATCCAATTGTCAAGGTTCCTGTTGAAGAGGGCCAAAGAGGCACTTTGCTTGACGTGTATGGGAAGTCTATTCCAGAATCTGGGGAGTCTCTGGGTCAGGAACCTATCTCTCCAGCATGTTTTATTCATTGTGATGACAAGGTTTAGCTCCCTGGAGCGTGTGGCTCTGAGGCATTAAGATTTCTTTAAGTGTAGCATGTCCAACAGCTCTGGGTTTGACATGGCCTTGTATGTTAAGCAGAGATTGCTTCTTGTAGATGATATGCAACAGAGTGTAGCTGGAGTTTTTTTAGATGGTCAGCATAGGGCATCTGCTTTAGGCCTGTGATTCATTTAGTGAGGTATTTCTGCGGCTTTTCCAGTTGTTGCAGATGTCTTGAGAGGTGCATACCAAACAGGGCATTGTATTCTATAATGGGTCTAATGAGGGATGAGTACAGTGGATCAATAACCTCTTTTTTTTTCTGGATAAAAATCACTTAGTGATGAGGTGTGCCACATAGAAGGATTTCCTGACTGTTGTGGTGATGTAGTTATTGAAGGTGAGACCACTGTCCACCTGTGTCCCTAAGTCTCTTATCACACTTTCTGTGCTTAGTGTACTGCCACCTATGTGTTAATTCATGGGGACATGTTTTTTTCCCACAGGGGATAACTATAAATTTCATGGCACTGAGTTTGAGCCCATGGCTCTGGAACCAGGCATCTGTTTCTGTAAGGCTCTTGTGTAGAATATCCACATCATTTGGGGATTCAGTAATGGCTCCCAGTTTGCAGTCATCTGCGAACTTTGTTAGCCAGATTCCCTTAATGTTGGCCTGTACTTCAGAGAAGTAGATGCCAAACAAGAGCGATCCCAGGACTGAACCCTGAGGTGGATTTGGAGTCGGCCACTTTTACAGTGTGGGTCTTGTCATTAAGCCAGTTGATAACCCATCGAGTGATGTAGTGATTAATGCTCAGCTTAGTATGTTTATCTGTGATTTCAGAGCAGGGGATGTGTCGAAGGCCTTGGTGAGGTCCAGATAGGCTGTGTGGTCCACCTTACCTTCGTCCACATCTCTAGAGACTGATTCGAAGAAGTCAAGTCAGGTTCAGGAGACAAGATTGGCCCTTCACTAACCCAAACTGGGTGGGGTCCAGTATTTGAAGGATGCCAATGTCTTTGTTTATAAGTTCCATGATAATATGTTCCTTGGCCTTGCAGATCAGGCTCATCAGACTGACGGGGTGTTAATTCCCAGGTGGATCCCCCCTTGTGAAGTGGGATAACTGTAGGCGTGTGCCACTCAGTGGGCACGATGCCTGAGGTGAGGCTATAATTTAACATGACACATAGGTGAGGTGCCAGTTCATTTTGTAGTTCATGTAGTGCACAGCCCGGGATGTTGTCTGGTCCCATGGATTCTGTATTCTTAGCTTTGGAGAGTGCTGTATTCTTAGCTTTGGAGAGTGTGGTTTTCCCCATAGTCATCATCATATGTTAACTTTTCATCATTGCAATTCATTAATTTAAATTATCTCAGTGACATTATCTATGTTTAAACTTCTGAAACTTGCATAAATCATGTAGATATTATCATAATATAATTCCAGCTTGAGGTTAAATGTAGTTTCTTTAGTCTGCCTGACTACATGTGAAAATCTATTTTACACCTTTTTAAATTATGTGGCTTGAGACATACCTACAAAAAACCTACAAGATGATGCTGTTTATTTGCATACGGAATAAGAAAACAGAAGCAAAGTACTGCTGGCAAATATGAATATATTATATTACAGCATAGCTTTACACTGGCACCTTGACTACATATGCAAAACAGTGAATAAAATCGTAGGAATGAGTATTTATTTATTCATTTGTGCTCCTTTTGTTTCTCAGGAAAGTCTGACAGGATACAAGTCCCAATTTCAGGAGAGACACTAGAAAAGCTCTATTACAATCAGGTTATATACATGAAATGAGTGAGGCAAACCAGATAAAGCAATTGTATGCAATGTACCAAAAATGTAGGAATATATTGCATTCAATAGTAGATATGCAGTTTACTTCTGTGATACATAATGGAATGACTGCACACATTATATTTTGGATTTAACTAAAGATTTTGATATTTTACTACATAAAACAATTTATGATGTTTTGGTTGGATATAATTCTAACCCTTCTGTGATTAATTAGATTACTGAGTGGCTTTCTAGTAGGAAACAGTAAGTCTCTGACATGGGTGAGAATTATATATTGTTGAATGTAACTCTGGATGTTCCTCCGAGGTCTGAGTTGGGACTGTTACTAACTGATATTGTTTTTCAACTGGTCCTGCTATAAGAAGATGTTGGATGAATAAATACACTGACAATTGCAAATCTAGTTTTACTGTATCTTGTCACAATGATCATACTGAGATCAATAATTATTTGTCTACATTATCAAATGAGGATGAAGAGTTTGGTCTTATATTTAGTACCAGTAAATGTAATTTTGTGTATTTTAGAACAATTACTATTACTCATCCAATTTTATTACAACATGATGCATTAAATATTTTAAGGAATATCAAGACTTGAGAATGTGGGTGTCTTCCAAATGGTCCTTTTCTACAGTATTTCCCTGAAAATAAGACTGGGTCTTATACTCTTTCCCACGTCAAAATATGCATTAGGGCTTATTATCAGGGGATGCCTTATTTACCCACACCATCCAACAATCTACCTTTATTCATTTATTCATTTACAAAAATCGACATTTATTAAATAACACAAATCGACATTTATTCATGTACACAAATTGACATTTATTTTGTACTTTTCTGTTATTGGAAAACAGTTCTAAAGCATTAACAGTTGTGTGAGAATTCTACATAAACCTTGCACCAAACATTTCAACTTCAGAATATCTGCACCTTGGCTTTCACAGTTATTCAAATACAGTCATGTCATCTTCTTCTGGAACATTGTAATAAGTGTCCAACCCCCGAATTTTGACCTGAATTTCTTGTGACTCCATTTCCTGTAGAACCATTGGCCCCAATCTGTCATGCCTAGCAACAGAGCTCTCCTTAAATGAGCACTGCTTGTCCAAGTAGGCTGCTTGTAGTGCATTGGCAATATAGCTGTCAGTGATTTTATCCCATGAATTTTTTCACCCAAGTCACAACCTCTTGCAGGCTAGGCTTCACAAAGTTTTCATGCTGATTTCTCTCCATTCTGTTTTCAATGTAGTCCTTGAGTTCCATGTGCAAATGGTCATTGAATGGCTTGTTTATTGCAATATCAAGAGTCTGGAGATAGGCAGTCATTCCTGCGGGAATCATTATTTGATCTATTCTTCTCTGTGCAAGGAATTTCTTCATTTCTTAGTGCAGTGAGTGCTGGCTGAATCCCAGATTAGCAGACCTCTTTTGCCACCTCGCAAAACAAGTGACAGCATTACATTGACCCACTTCCTTATAGCTGCTTGTGTGCACCAAGCTTTTTCAGTTTCAAGAATGTAAATTCCTGAAACACATTCAGTCTTATCTTTCTTGCCCTTACTAATGATTAGAGGTGGGGTTTTCTTTCCATCTAGACGAATTGCCAAAATACAGGTAACACATGCACTCTCGTAACCAGTGGAGGGAATGTAGATTGCTGAGGCACCCCTCTGATCAATTGTTGTTTGAGATCCTTGGCCCCTAAACACTGCAGTTTCATCCATAGCAATCATGTTGGAGAGTTGATATTTACAAAAGTCAATGCCATCAACAAACGACTTGAATGCAAGTGCACGTTTAATAACTTCAGTATCTTCCAGCTTGAACAGTGTTGAAGATCTTCTTAGAGACAGTTCATATCACTGAAGGAAGCCATCCAGCCCATGTTATGATGCTTTAAATTCTTTTGGGGATATTTCTAATTGTGGTGCCATTGCAAGGGCAAAAGCTTGGATATCAGCCCTGCGCCCAATCTAAGGCTTTGCTCTCTTGTTAGCAATCCACTCACAGATGATGTCTTCCAGCTCAGGAAATAATGGTTGTTGACCTGATCCACACCTGCACTTCTTAGCATTTCCCTCGTCAGACTGTTGACTGAGGTTATCGTATGCTGCACACCATTTTTGGACCATTCGGAGATCTAACTTCTTCTCTTTGCAGAAAGCCGTCAGATTCTTTCCCCGGGAGTCCGCCACGATTCCTTTCTTGTACTTTACGGAATAGCTCTTTCTTTTTGCACTCATCTTGTCTGGGGGGGGTTAATTTGAAGACTTACGAGTCTGGCGTGGCAACACAAAATGGCACTGTTTACAAAGAGAAGACACAACCATGCTCTATCACGTGCGCGTGCTTTACGCACTTTGTCTGTACTTTGACCAATCAAAATACGCCTGCCAGTGTTTATGGGCAAAGGATCTCAACCGTCAAGTGTGAGTGATGGTTAGGATTACAGTAAGAATTGTGGAGGGCTCCCAGGCAAAGAATCTTATGACTTTCTGCAAAAAGAAGAAGTTGGGTGTCCAAATGGTCCGAAAATGGAGCAGAGTACAATAACCTCAGGCAACAGGTGTCAATAATATTATTTTACAATTCAACACGTCCATTGTGTGTTGTTGACAAGCTTAACTGGGGCTTATTTTTGGGGTAGGGTTTATATCATGACCACCCTGGAAAACCATGCTAGGCCTTATTCTCTGATTAGGTCTTATTTACAAAGAAATATGGTAAGCACCCATCTGCTTTTCCTATTAAAGCTATTTGATGTTTAGGCTTATTGTTGGAAAATACCTCTATTCATGATAATAAGTATTTAATGAATTTATATAAAACTTATATTAGACCCATACTGAAGTATGGTAATGCTTTTGTATATATAATAAAGAGTAGTTAGATAAACTCGAAAGAGTTCAAAGAAAATTCACTAGGTCAATTCCTTAAGTCAGAGACTGTAACTATTACAGCGAAAGGTGTAGAAAGCTTAATCTTTTTTAAAATTCATTATCAATATTTTAGAATAAAATTATTTTGTTTATTTAAGGATTATAATTTTCATGTTATGTTAACTTTAGAGATTGCTAATAATGTTAAAATTCATAAACACAATACTCATGTTTGTGACCAAGATGTTTAAAACTACAACTATATTATATTACATAGAAAATTCCTTTGTTATGAAATAAGTTACCTTTGATGATTAGGAGGTCTGAATCTTTAAATACTTTTAAGTATAGGTTGGATGAGTGGCTAGGAAACTTGGTATTTCATCCTCGTTTTAAGGAATCAGCTTTTCTTGATTGCTTTTGAGCTTGGATGCTGTTAGCTGAACATATAAACTTATGAACTTAAACATAAAATATAATAGTGAATGGTTAAACAGTATGACAGAAAATTATTATATATTTAACTATCTGTTGACAGTGGTAATAATTAGTCAACAATAGAGAGCAAGAGAGGTGATAAAAGGGACAGAGAGAATTTTGGGGAAACAGAGAAACTTAGGCAGATATTATCATCTAATCATACTATCTGTTATCCTTTAGATAAAATTTGAGGAAAATAGTAAGTGCTTGTTATCTATACTATCTATTAAATATTTACAGAAAATATTATTTATATTAGTAATCACAGAAGCCAGTGAAGAAAAGCTGTAGAAGGATAAACATTAGAGGGTTAATGGAGATTAGAGGGAAAAAGTCAGACTATCCAGGTACAGTGCAAAGACAGAACAGGATTTTGGGCATGTTTGAAATGTAAACAAAACCAAAATACTGGTGATGGCATGAGGAATGAAACAATAACCAAACTTCTTTAGCATATATCTCATATATCTCATATTATACCAGTTCATAAAGGGGGATACTCAACCAAACTCTCTGATTATAGACCCATAGCCATACTATCTCCTTTAGCAAAAATAATGGAGAAATGCATACAGAAACAACTCCTAACCCACCTTACTCAGAATACTCTCCTAGCTCCAACCCAGCATGGCTTCAGACCAGCCCATAGTACTACCACCGCCCTCCTCTCCTTTTCTCACAGTATAAATCAAAACCACAATCAGAATATGCTCTCCTCTGCCCTCTTTCTTGATTTATCTAAAGCGTTCGATATGGTAAATCACCACCTACTCCTAGACTCTTTAAAATCACTCTCCTTAGATAACCCAGCACTCAGCTGGTTCCACTCTTACCTGCACAGCAGACAACAAGCCATCCTGTGGAAAGACAACCTATCCCCCCCTCTACCTGTAACCTTTGGAGTACCCCAAGGTTCTATCCCGGGTCCCCTCCTTTTCTCCATATTCATTAATGACCTACCCAAAGTTATCCCAGATTCAACTTGTGTACAGTATGCAGATGACTCTACACTCATCTGCACTGCCTCCACTCCTACAGATTTACAATCCCTATCCCAAATCACGTTTAACAAAGTAAAAAACTGGCTCAATAATCGTTGTTATCTACTGAACCAAAATAAAACCAAACTACTACTTTTCTCCTTCTCCCATAAGGTAACATTACCATTAATTACAGTCTCTTCCAACAATGGCACCATAATCACTCCCGAACCTCGCACATAACTACTAGGGATAATCATTGATAATAACCTGAAGTACAATGCCCATGTAGATAAAACCATAAAAACAGTAAACAAAAAAATAGGCTCCATGTATAGGATTAAGAAATTCTTAACCTCATCTGTCAGAACCGCAATAGCTTGCACACACCTTCTTTCAACCCTTCGCTATGCCTCACCCATCCTCACAAATCTAACCAAAACAAACCTTAAAAAATCACTAGCTGCTATAACAATGTAGCTAGATTTGCCACAGGCTCAGCCTACAGAACCCACCACTGTAAAAATCTTCAACAATTAGGCTGGCTTGAACTATCCAATCAGATTTATTATAACCAACTCATAATGATTCATAAAATCCTAAATCAACCTACCAGCACCCCCATTCTGACTAATATTATTACCCCCTACAGCAGCCTAGTATCCCTCCGTTCATCCAACAAACTGCTAGTACAGACCACTAAAGCCAACAACTCAGCTGGAGACTCATTGTTTTCTAACTCTGCTGGAAAACAATGGAGCTCACTTCCAGCTGAACTAACCACCACATGCTCCTTGCCCCAATTCAAAACATCCCTAAAAATGTACATGTACAGTGACTGGCTCTGCCCATGTCCCAACCCTGACTAACCCAATCACAAATCAGAATAAGCAAAATTAACTCAGCCATGACCAGTCTATACCCTGACTAACCTATTTAATACCAGGACAAAGGTAACCCAAACATAGCTCACAGAGGTCTACACCCTTATATCTTCTCTCCCCACCCTCATAACACACAATCCCCTCGACCATTCATCTCTTTTATCCCATCATCAGGAAGAGAACTAACTTTTCTGCCCACACTAAATTACATCCTTCCTACCTACCACCATTCGATTAACTATCGTCCTTACCTTCTATCTGAAAAGCATTCTCTGTATTACGCACTGCTCAGACATATACTTCTCTGCCCACACTAAATTACTTCCTTCCTACCTACCACCATTCGATTAACTATCATCCTTACCTTCTATCTGTAATTCATTCTCTTTATTACACACTGCTCAGATATGTAAGTGTTATTTCTATATACCTAATCCATATACCAACAATGACAGCTTTTGTCTAAATGATTATTTCTATCTACATGTAACCTTGACTATTACCTGTCACTCGTGTTGTTAAATGTTTGCGAACTTTTATGTAGCCGCAATTTTAACTATAATCTGTCACTGATGTTGTTAAATGTTTATAGACTTCTCTGTAACCACAATTTGTAATGTAAATGGATTTCAATGTAGAGCTTTTCTCCTCGGGCCTTCGCTGAAAATGGTTATGTATCCAGTCGGACTTTCCTGGTTAACAAATGTAAAATAAAATAAATAAATACATATACTTTATTTTCACCGCTTTCATCTTACGACTTCTTTAGAACTAAATGAAATGTCTTTAAGTTTTGCTTTTGCTTTAGTGAGACACTGATGGAGTTGCAGGTTTTGGATGCATGGGTGGTGCAGCAGTAGCATTGTCGCCTTATTGCAAGAGGGCCTCCGGTTCGATTCTTGGCTGGAGTGCCTTCTGTGTGGAGTCTGCATGTCCTTTTCTGCATTCATGTGGGTTTTTTCCTTGTATTCCAATTTCCTCCCACATTACAAAGACATGCATCTGTAGCATTTCTCCTCAGGCCTCCGCTGAAAATTGGCTTCATTCCTAGTTGGACTTTTCTGGTAAATAAATGTTAAATAAATAAATAAAAGAAGTTGCCAGCAGAATTTTTGAATTTAAATTTGTAAATATAGCTTATCAGATGAGTGCAGAGGTCTGGAAGGACTATATGATTGTATAATATCTAAAGATATACCCAATTGTTTTGTTTGTATATATGATTGGTGATGGTGGGTAATTTGGAGTAAGATAAATAGTGGAGCAAGTCTAAATGCTGCAGATTAATGAGGGCTGTACTGTGATGGGTGTCTATAAGGGTGACTGGCAGCACAATTTATTAGCTTGTAACTCTGTTTGAGCTTGTTTGGCTGTGGTACTTGAATGTTAGTGAATATAGGTGCTGAATAAAGCAAACCTGGTAGGATAAGGGAAAAGGTAGAATGTTTTCTTTCTGTGTCCAGGACTGGCCTTATGCATTGGTGAATTAGGTGATCTCCTAGGGTGCTGGGCTTTTTCTCTGTTTATTTATTTGTTTTCCAGAGCAATATTTCTTTGCTGTAAGAAATAAATAAATAAAGCATCACAAAAGAAGAAGAAAATGTGCTCACAGAAAACTGGGCGATTCTGGGGGCAGTGCTACTCTTAACAAGTAAACCACAAAGAGTTTAAACATAGCAAGATCACAGGATTACAGAGTTCAAATATATATATATATATATATATATATATATATATATATATATATATATATATATATAATAATAAAATCAGGGACATTCTGCAGAATTTTGGGCATATTTTGAGTTAGTGCTACTATTTTAAAATAATGTTGGTAGTGAAAATATTTTTGGCTTTGTGTGGACACTCAAGATGAGAAGAGTGCCATTGTGGTGAGATATGTATTTTTACAATATTGATGGCAGTGATTCACCAGAGATTATTGGCAATATTTCTGGCCTTATAATTTGTTTGGACAGTTGAGGTGAGGCAAGTGCTATTATTTATTACATGAATGCTGGCAGTGATCAGCCATGTATTTTCAGCAATATTTGTCTGCCTTTGTGATTTATATGGAGCAACTTTGATTGGAATACTTTCATGGGTGCTAACTTGTTTGTGTGGACTGTGAGGATGAAATCATATTACATAGCCATCAGACATAGTTCTCAACGGGGGCGTGGCCAAGGATGAACACAGGATAGCAGCAGATTTCTTCAGCTCCACCAATTTCATTACACTGACAGGAATTAATTACTTAAAAAATTAATTTTTGAAGTAATTTTCTTTCTAAATATGTTTGTTTTATATAGTTCTTGAATTATATCTAAAAAAGAAAGGAAATCTTAACAATATTCCTGTCAGAAATCACTTTGGAAATTTTCCTGTCAGTTTATCAGTCTGAAATGAGTTCCAGTAAGACAAATTCTCAAGACTCCAGCATCAAGAAAGAACTTCAGTCTCTGATAATTATAATCCAGCAACTTACTGCTAAGATGGATAAAATGGATACTAAAATAGACACCTTCATAGAAAAACTACAAAACAAATAGACTTGTTACATATAGACCTGCAACAACAGAAGATCCAGATGACAGGCATAGAAGAAGCTGTGAATGACATGGAAAATAGAATACAAGAAGAGGAAATCAACACTGAGTTTCTGCTGAAACAAAATACACATTTACAAACAAAGCTGGATGACCTGGAAAATAGATCTAGGCGCAATAACATTAGGATTTTTGGACTGCCAGAAAATATTGAAGGTAACAATATTACTTCTTTTTTAACAACATGGCTCCCTAAAACTTTAGACTTACCAGAAGCATTCTCTTTTGGTATCAAAAGAGCACATAGATCTATAGCTAATACTAACTCTAACAAAAATTATCCTAGATCAGTTATAGTTAGATTTCTATCATCTTTTGATAAAGAGATGGTTCTTAAATCTGCTTGGGCTAAAGCTCCTGTTAAGATTAATGAGACAACTGTGCATTTTGACAATGACTATTCTTCCATGGTAATAGCTAAAAGAAAAGTTTTTCTGCCACTAATAAGGGAGCTTAAAAAAGCACAGTTTAAAACATACCTTCTGTTTCCTGCCAAGCTTAAAATCTTCCTTCCTGATGGTCCTAAAATTTTCGATGACTTAGACTCTGCTTTACTGTTTATCAAGAAAAATAAGATTTTGGATGGAGTGGAGGAGATGGAATGGGCTAGTCCTTCATTAAAGAGACTGGCAACTGAAACTTCGTGGAAGACTT